>NC_047106.1:76542987-76567987 GCF_902500255.1 Thalassophryne amazonica
CCACTAAATTTTGGAGGTGATCCGGATCCTGGATCAAGATTTCATTTTATACAGACTTTGAAGGATTACGTTAAAACTACTTAACAGATTTTCACCAAATTAAAGTGAAGAGGATTGTCTGTTTGACAGAGAAACAACTCAGACTGCATATTTGGTGAGGAGGAATAACCTTTTTTCTGTTCATAGATTTCCAGCTCACTGGCTCCCTCAGCTCTCAACCCTCACCAGTCCCCATCTAGTTAGTCTACATCTGGTCAAATCCAATTCTCTTACTTCTCCTACTGTAGTGCATGTATTCTGCCTGGGGGAATTCTCATAACATTGTAACAGAGTTTTTAAAAAGTAAAGGTCAAAATTGTAATGGCTTTTATTTCCGTACACACATGCATTGTGAACACTGCACATTCTGTTCCAAATCAAAACATTTTAAAAAAATTAAAATTTGTTAGTACTTTACAGAAAGTGAAGGAAGAATAGGCTGTTCCAAACAAAAAAAAAACAACACAAAACAACCCTTAGAGGTGGAACCTCAGAACTAAGGCAGAAAATGTACATGCTAGTTGCTGTGTATTTGTCTCTGAAAATCTAAGGGCCTGTTCCCACATAGTACAAATCAGGCAGAATCATGGCGAACAGCTAAGTGAACTATGAAAACATTGAGCTGCCAGGCAGGTGTTAACGACTGTGCTGCGACGGTGTCGTGCACGAAACCGTCGATTTGAACCTGCAATTTACAAAAGCTCTGACTGCCAGACAGAAACTTTACCACTGAGCTACCATCTCTGTCCTGTATAAAACCATATAAAAACACTGCATTTATCAAGTGGGCAATACAAATATTGTCCGTCTTTTCCTCTGTAGATGACCCATGGTCACTGACATATAGTCATGAAATGACATGAATGAGAAGTAGTTCACTCATCTCATCATGTCCACATCTTCTGGTGGTGTCCAGCCGGCCACGCGCGCGTGTCCTGCCTGACATGCGTCTTGTGGAGGACACACCGCAGGATTGACACCGCATCATGTGGGCGACGAGTGGCCCATATGAGCCCGCTGCGTGTTATGACCTGACGGTCCATTTCAGCCTGGGGGGTAGCATGTCAATGGGCTACAGCGTGCGCCCGCTTGCTCACTGCAGCCTGTCGTCATAGTGATATGTTTTTATTGATGTCCATGTGATGACAGCAAGCAGACACGCGCATCACAGTGGGCAGTTGTTAGTCCATGTCCATCCAAACACAGCACGTGTTGTTCAGAACCACAGATCTCCACAGCCGCTTCTGTCTGCAGCCACACCTGTCAGTTTAGCGTGCACACATACCAGAACCACAGACGTGGGGCACTTATACAAATTTCACTACCAGCACGACAGTGATTATCTGCTGACTGTTGTCGTGTTAATAGTTCGAATGGCCACACATTATCCAAGTGCCATGCAAGCGGTGTTAGACGTTCGTGTGTGTCAGCTGGAATTTGGCAGAACCTGCCGCGAGAGGGTTCAATGGGCTTGCACAGCGCACACTCTGTCTTATAGCCGCTGGTGTGTGTAAATAGTTGCAGCAACAGGTCTACGAGGCCTTAGAAGCAGGTACAATTCTACACGTTTTGCATACAATTCCTGCTTCATGCGCACTTTACACGCAAATCGACCAAATTCGCACTGTATGTGAAGGGGCCCTAAGAAATGCAGAGAAATTGTAGAATGTAGTCCAATTGTCCTGAAATACCTGCTCACAGGTGCCAGACGTTGGTCGACTCCATGCAACACAGATGTGAAGCAGTTCTCAGAAACAGTGGTTATACAACTACATATTAGTTCAGTCATTCATGGGAAAAATGAATCATTTTTCAGTTTATACAGTAGATGTTTGAGATGGTGAAGTACAATGCAGACACTGCTATTTTTTTGAACATCCTAATCCTCCCCCCACTTTCTGAAAAGTAATTAAAATGTACAGTATTGCCAATGCATTTGGGTGGGTAGAAATGAATTATAAGGATTTTGAGCTTTAGTTTTTTTTTTTGAAACACAATGCTATTACTTTGAACACAACTGTACTTGATCACGGGGCTCCATTATGAGGGCCACAACAAATTTGATGTCATTTGACATTAAGGGCCTCCTGCTTGACACCCTAAATCGCTGCTTGCAGCTCTATTTTAATGAACAGATCATACATGACAAGACTCAGAATGGTTTATTTTTACAGAACATTCCCCCCCACACACACACACACACACAAACAGACACCCTTATAACAGCAAAGAAAATTAATGAACAACAGTGTGGCAAGAACAGGGCACTGTCTGTCTTTAAATAACACAAAAATGTACTTATGTATTTGAAGAGTAGACTGGGAAGAACACCAACTACTAGTCTGAAAAATATTTAGAGATAAAGATTTTTCCCCACAGTATACTGAAGATTTGTGCAACCCATTTCCATTTTATTTTAAAATTCAGTATGGAGGTGGTAGCCAGAGGTAACTTACATTCAGCATCCTGAAGATAGTCCTGCCAGAATGCAAGGGTGCGGCATTCCTGTTCAAATGCATTGCTCCACTTTTCCGCATGAACAATGTCAAACAGGTTTTCCACATCACTTGCAGTTAATGGCTTTTCAGTCTTCACAAAGAGTCCTTTTAACTGTTGAGGGTATTTCTGGAGAACATCTAAGACACCTAAGGACTTTAAGCCTTCTCTGAACCTAGAAATAGCAACAACAGCAAATACACGAGTCACATCACTGAGGAAAGCAGTAATATGGAAATTAATGACTCTTCTAAAGGGCCATCAGAACCTTAGAACCACAATGAAACAATAGGGCGGTGCAGTCTTGTTTAAACTTCTGCATGATATCGCGGGATGCGCCTGCTTCTGGGGACAGCCTGCCATTGTGCAACACAAACACAGCATCGCTTCACACAGAAAGATGGTGTACTGTTTTGTTTTTGGCAGCACTCACCGAAGCAGTCACAAAAAGTGCAGGTTTTTTTTTTTGTTGTTGTTCCCAGTGGAGAAGGGAAGACTAGACAAATTGAAGAGCTTGTGTTGGTAAGTTTTAGCCTATACACCTTGACAGAGTAGCTGTCGTCTGTCACCCGAACAACCGCCTCGACATGTTTGAGCTCCGGGTCACAAACAAACTGCAACACGTCTGATTTCCACTGCATCATCATTCTTTCCATTTTCACTTTGTTTGCATGTTTGCCCAAAAACTCAGGAAGTGCCACGTTTCTGATGGGGACATATGAGGGCTGTCCCCAGATGTACGACTACTGTGTCATATTTTAATACTTTACCACCCGCCCTCAAATGAGACTGTACTGCCCAACTGATGCAGTGCAAGATAGAACTGTGAAATCTACCTTTAGCTCCTTGGTCACATTAGATATAAGAGCTGGAAGAAAAGCAACCAGCTATTAATCATTTTCAATCTGTGTATTTTACAGCGACAAATGGTCACTATGCCATCTGCTAGGCAGCACCAAAATACATGTTTTATGCAAATGCTGAGTAAGGTTCCCAGAGCAGAAAATTTAGGTCTTCAAAATGACTCTATGGGTGAAGTCATGCAGAGAGCTAAGGGGATGCCCCTTTTTCAGCTGGTTACAGTAGATCGATGTTATTTTAATGATGGAGATGGACTGGTTGCCTGCCTGGGTGGTTTCCATCCAGGGAACAAGGCAGCTTGGTCATGTCGTGGCTGCAGCAACATGGAGCACTAGTGAATACTCTCATTCAGATCTTTTTGTTCTACCGCAGCTGGCGTCTATCTTAATGGGGCATTACCACCACCTTCTGCTCTGGAGTGAGACCGTACCACGTTCAGATCAGTATACAGGAATAACTTGTAACAGGGGGTAATGCAGTATTTTTTTAAATATTTACTTTGAAATATGTCACAGCACCAGCAAACAAGTTTCAAAAAGCATCTGGGAAACACTGTAAATATATCATTTCTGAAAAACTAAAATGATTCACTTGGGAGCATGATCAAATCTGATAGCCACTGCTTGAAAAGGGGAAGATATGCAAGTTGTTTTCAGTTTGTTACAATGTGCATCTTCACCACTGGATGACACTAAATCCTACACACCTTTAGATTCCCCCCCCCACTGAAACACAATGAGGCACTGGTTCTCCAGAGTGGCACTTAAATACAGCCAAAGGTCCCCTAATAAACTCATTCTGCAAGTCATTCAGAAGATTTAACAATTCCATTATGCTGGTATACTCAGTGCTGTTTAAAGTGGCAGTCATCTCAGTTTATGTATGTAACCCACTGAAAATCTCACCAAGTGAGTTGAAACAAACATATTTGATAAAATGGAATAGTTTCAGTTTTGGGAAAACTGTAAAATTTTTCCAGCTAATGCTTATGTAAATTTCAGTCCACAAATGCATGTTTTCCATCATAGTCATACCTTTCAAAGGATGCACGGGTTCGTTGGAGGACATACCACACTGAGCCAAGTCCAAGGCAGTCTCTTGTTTGTTGTCAAGTGTTATACGGACATTATGACCAGCAAGACTGATTAAACTGGCTGCCTGACACACTGCATTTTGCAACTCTGATTGTGTTTGAGCCTCTAAGATCTGTAAATATTAAAACAGGAAAGAAGATTAAAAATACAGCCTAACTACATGCAAATGACACAATCAATTACTGATTTGTGCCTCAGTGCAATCATTTAAAATTCCTTACCGACTGCACCTGGGACCTTGTTTCCACATCAGTAATACATTCAGTGGTTACAGCCACACTGTCTGGGTCTTTTTGAAGACACTCATATAAGACATCAGACAGGAAACATGGACTCTGTCCCCCATGGCCAATTGACATTGCCATGATTTGGCCAGCATGGAAGTATCTATTTTCTTTCATTGCTGTGGTTTGGGGGGGGGGGGGGGGGGGGAGTATTCACATGAAAGCTTAGTCATAAAAATGTTTTGATAGGTTACACATCCATTCCAGAATGACTATACTTTAAAGCCCAAAATTTGTAACATTTTACTCTTCACTAGAACACTGTTTGCACAGGATTAAGTAAGACGTTTAACCCAGTAGTTCACGTTGAAAACCGATTGCATTTAAGTGCTGCATTGTGGCAATCTGAAAAATAATAGCTTACTTCAAACTGTCTAGTTGAGTAACTTTCAATAAGAAAAAAAAAACATTAAAAATGTACATGAAAAGAAGAAGAACCACCTTTACAGTTGCATGTGAGGACTTTGGCATTGGGTGGGCCTTCAAAGATGCCAATTTTATCCTTGATTTCATATAGGCACAACCGGAAAAACTCTCGGGTGGGCCCACCATTGTCAACGGCACCCTCTGATATTCCATAATCATCTGTGAACTTGACATCCATCTTCTTTTCTGGTGAGAAATTGGACCTGCACATGGCCCTTGATGCTCCATCCCAGACATTTTTTCTTATTATATTGAAGCATACAATGTCTCCATTGTTTATTCTTGAAGCAATAGTCTCTAGTATTCCCTGTAAAGTTATCCTTGTATCACTAAAAAGATACAAATACATGTATTAATGGTCATGGCAATAACTTAATGCTAGATAAGTAGCCTCATTAACACCAAATAATTTGCTGTAAAGGTTTCATTCCATAGGGTTGCAACAACTCAACCATGCCACTACGCGTACAACACAACCTGATCATGTTGTACCTACAATAACAGCTTGACACGCATGAGCCTTTTGAAAATACAGTCACTGAAATACTTGCTAGTCAACGCTGTACATGCTTCTGTAAATAATGTGGTTGCCTTCTAACCTTTCACTTGTTCCAGTATTCAGAGACCTTGAAATAGCTTCCTGCAGACCAGGACCATCAGAATCATATTCTTCTTCAAACAGGTCCAGATAGTTTCTGTAGGATAACATAATAAAACTTATGTCCACATACTGAAATATTTTTCATCGAGCTGAGGATAAGATAAACACTGTAGTAACATTTTTGTTGCATTGAAACATGACAGCATTTAGTAAAAAAAAAAACAAAGAAAAGATATTTAACCTGTAGGGTGTGCTGGATGGACTGCTGACAGGTGCCTCAGAGATCAAGGACACACCACAGCCAGTTGCACCAACAATTGTATTTGTGATGGGATTGGTTTGGCCACTGTTGCCAGCAATGGAGTTTGCAGCATTACTCAAGGTGGACACAGTTACGACAACGCAATCATTTTCACTGGAAAGGTCAGCTGTGTCACTGTAGAAGGCACAGTTTTCTCCAGTGGAGACGGCAGTGGATCCACTGGACAAGACTTGGATGCCAGGGGACATGGCAGGTGTAGGACAGAAGGCCTGGGTGGCACCATACCAGGTGACTTGGTCATTTTTTGGGTGTGTGGGAGTATCGCTGGAGAAGAGCTGTGTTGCTACAGTGTAGTTGGGTGGGGCAGCATCATGTGAAACAGGAGGTGCACTGCTAAGCGCTGCAGGAACAAGAACAAAAGTACTTTTGTTTACTTTGGGGAAACCTCCGTTTCAACTTTTTGAAAGAAGCAAGATCAATATAAATAATTAAAGTGAAGAAAAAGTTAAATTTCAGAGAAACAGTTAAGAGCTAAACATTCACAGTCTTGTTTTTGGGAGGGAGCCTAATGCAGTCTCATAAAAAAAGCCTGTAAAACAACTTAAACAGCTATTCTGATAACTGCAGCTGCTTACTGTCACTAAATAGTGGGACATTACTGTAATCTTTTAACAGTAATAAGCTGCTGTATTTCACAGTAGGCAAACGACCCTCGCGCATAATATATATACATATACACACACACACACACACACGAGGTCTGTTAGAAAAGTATCCGACCTTTTTATTTTTTTCAAAAACCTGATGGATTTGAATCACGTGTGCTTGCATGAGCCAACCTTGAACCTTCGTGCGCATGCGTGAGTTTTTTCACGCCTGTCGGTTGCGTCATTTGCTTGTAAGCAGCCTTTGTGTGAGGATGGGTGGAGTCTCTCATCGTTTTTTTCTTTGCAAGGAAATGGCGGAACGACTGGAGCAGCACGACTGCATCAAATTTTGCCAGAAACTGGGCCACAGCCAGGTGGAAACCATTCGGATTATTCAGACGGCTTTCGGTGACGATTCTCTGGGCATCACACAGATTAAGGAGTGGTACAACCGGTTTAAAGACGGCCGCACAACGGTGGAGAGCGCACCGCGCTCCGGTCGGCCATCAACAACCTAAAATGACCAGATCATTTCCAAAGTGAATGCTGTGGTGTTGCGGGACCATCATGTGACTATCCGAGAAATTGTGGAAGAGCTGGGCATGTCACAACATGTCCTGTGAGGCTTCAACACGGTGGCGCTTTTGCTCCGCCATCAGCTTCGTAAAGAACCCATCGGCATGAATTTCGCTGCAGCTCTTTTCATGGCAAAATCTTCTGTCACAATGGAATGTGCCGAAAAAATGCTGATGTCCACCTCTTCCACAATTTGACTGATAGTCACACGACGGTCACACACACACACACCGCCCCCAAATGTTTTTAAAGGAAATATTTACCATATGAATCTGCATCTGATATTGGAGAGAGATCACAGGTGGTGTGGTTACTGTCTCCATCTGATCCTGACTGTAAATTGCATTTGTAAACGAGAAATGTTTATCAGAACAAAAACAAATTACAGAAATAGGAATTCAGGAGAATACTACTCATTTGTACAGCCTGGTTCATAGGTATTTGGACAGTAGCACCATTTTCATAATTGTTTCTTCTGTATGCCACTGCATACAGAAGAAACTAAACATTCATTGCTTGTGATGCATACTTTTAGCTTTAATTCAAGTGGTTAAAAAAAAAAAAAAACTTTCGGAATTACAGCCATTTTATGCAATACCTTCTCCATTCCACAAAGTAGTAATGTATTACATTAATATGAATAATAACTTTTACAGACAGTTTTCATTATATAGGTAAGAGGATGAATACACAAATGCTTCCAAATCACTAGCTACGTCTTGGATTTCATTTACAGCAATCATGAAGAAAAACAAACCATATGGTACATCTTTTTGAGTGATTATGTAAGAAGCAGACTAGTGAGGGAAGCCACCAACTTTTGTTTGTTGCATTACCAGTTATACAGCTTTGTAATCTCACTACTACTGCGTCTCACTAATTTAGAAGATCTTCACTTAGCCTGGAAAAAGAGTCTGTTGCTCTATAAAAAAGCCCTCCGTAAGGCTAGGACATCTTACTACTTATCACTAATTGAAGAAAATAAGAACAACCCCAGGTTTCTTTTCAGCACTGTAGCCAGGCTGACAGAGTCAGAGCTCTATTGAGCCGAGTATTCCTTTAACTTTAACTAGTAATGACTTCATGACTTTCTTTGCTAATAAAATTTTAACTATTAGAGAAAAAATTACTCATAACCATCCCAAAGACATACCGTTCTGTTTGGCTGCTTTCAGTGATGCTGGTATTTGGTTAGACTCTTTCTCTCCGATTGTTCTGTCTGAGTTATTTTCATTAGTTAATTCCTCCAAACCATCAACATGTCTATTAGACCCCATTCCTACCAGGCTGCTCAAGGAAGCCCTACCATTAATTAATGCTTCGGTCTTAAGTATGATCAATCTATCTTTATTAGTTGGCTATGTACCACAGGCTTTTAAGGTGGCAGTAATTAAACCATTACTTAAAAAGCCATCACTTGACCCAGCTATCTTAGCTAATTATAGGCCAATCTCCAACCTTCCTTTTCTCTCAAAAATTCTTGAAAGGGTAATTGTAAAACAGCTAACTGATCATCTGCAGAGGAATGGTCTATTTGAAGAGTTTCAGTCAGGGTTTAGAATTCATCATAGTACAGAAACAGCATTAGTGAAGGTTACAACTGATCTTCTTATGGCCTCAGACAGTGGACTCATCTCTGTGCTTGTTCTGTTAGACCTCAGTGCTGCTTTTGATACTGTTGACCATAAAATTTTATTACAGAGATTAGAGCATGCTATAGGTATTAAAGGCACTGCGCTGCGGTGGTTTGAATCATATTTATCTAATAGATTACAATTTGTTCATGTAAATGGGGAATCTTCTTCACAGACTAAGGTTAATTATGGAGTTCCACAAGGTTCTGTGCTAGGACCAATTTTATTCACTTTATACATGCTTCCCTTAGGCAGTATTATTAGACTGCATTGCTTAAATTTTCATTGTTACGCAGATGATACCCAGCTTTATCTATCCATGAAGCCAGAGGACACACACCAATTAGCTAAACTGCAGGATTGTCTTACAGACATAAAGACATGGATGACCTCTAATTTCCTGCTTTTAAACTCAGATAAAACTGAAGTTATTGTACTTGGCCCCACAAATCTTCGAAACATGGTGTCTAACCAGATCCTTACTCTGGATGGCATTACCCTGACCTCTAGTAATACTGTGAGAAATCTTGGAGTCATTTTTGATCAGGATATGTCATTCAATGCACATATTAAACAAATATGTAGGACTGCTTTTTTGCATTTGCGCAATATCTCTAAAATCAGAAAGGTCTTGTCTCAGAGTGATGCTGAAAAACTAATTTATGCACTTATTTCCTCTAGGCTGGACTACTGTAATTCATTATTATCAGAAAAGCCTTCAGTTAATTCAAAATGCTGCAGCTAGAGTACTGACAGGGACTAGAAGGAGAGAGCATATTTCAACCATATTGGCTTCTCTTCATTGGCTTCCTGTTAATTCTAGAATAGAATTTAAAATTCTTCTTCTTACTTATAAGGTTTTGAATAATCAGGTCCCATCTTATCTTAGGGACCTCATAGTACCATATCACCCCAATAGAGCGCTTCGCTCTCAGACTGCAGGCTTACTTGTAGTTCCTAGGGTTTTGAAGAGTAGAATGGGAGGCAGAGCCTTCAGCTTTCAGGCTCCTCTCCTGTGGAACCAGCTCCCAATTCGGATCAGGGAGACAGACACCCTCTCTACTTTTAAGATTAGGCTTAAAACTTTCCTTTTTGCTAAAGCTTATAGTTAGGGCTGGATCAGGTGACCCTGAACCATCCCTTAGTTATGCTGCTATAGACTTAGACTGCTGGGGGGTTCCCGTGATGCACTGAGTGTTTCTTTCTCTTTTTGCTCTGTATGCACCACTCTGCATTTAATCATTAGTGATTGATCTCTGCTCTCTTCCACAGCATGTCTTTTTTCTGGTTCTCTCCCTCAGCCCCAACCAGTCCCAGCAGAAGACTGCCCCTCCCTGAGCCTGGTTCTGCTGGAGGTTTCTTCCTGTTAAAAGGGAGTTTTTCCTTCCCACTGTTGCCAAGTGCTTGCTCACAGGGGGTCATTTTGACCGTTGGGGTTTTTCCGTAATTATTGTATGGCTTAGCCTTACAATATAAAGCACCTTGGGGCAACTGTTTGTTGTGATTTGGCGCTATATAAATAAAATTGATTTGATTTGATTTAATTGGGTGGAAGAAAGATGGGTTTTCTGAAAAAGATGCAAAATTTCATCTGTGGTTTACCAAAAGGCACATAGCAGACTTCAGTCAAGATCTGATCCGTTTTCTTGTCTAAAGGTTCTTCTCTGTTCCACTCCGGCTGCGGAACTTGTGATGCAACAGACAAAAGTTAGTGTCCACATTTTCTACAACTGCAGAAACAAAAGCCTTCAGAGTTCTCATGGTTGTCATGGTGGCTTCCCTCTTTTTTCATTTTCACTCTGCTTACTCCAGGCAGATTTAAGCTACAGTATCACAGTGTTTGTATTTCTTAATGATTGATGGGAATAAAGTGCAAGACCTATTCAGGATTTGGAAAAGCTATGCATTAATTCTCTGACACGCCTAAAGGCCGCTTCACACACAGTGCAAAGTTTGGACAACATTTGGAGAAATACGGTTAAACCGCACCAAACACTTCGAATATGCACACCATGAAAAGCCATGCCAACGTCTTGCACGCCTGCCCATCAGCTCAATGTTTCGTGCACGTAATGGTGTCTGTTGAGCAGAAAACAGTGTGGGCTGCTGCAGTTACGCACTGTGTTCCATGGGATGAGCTGCACCCCATCGCGCTGCTGATGTGGAGGAAAATGAACTAAAAACAAGCTGTAATTAATGAATAATATCACTGCGTTGATATAAATACATAACAGGGGACGCAATACAGAACCCTGCGGTTAAACAACCCTGGTAAAAAAAACAAAAAACACTCACAGGACTTGAACACACACACAACTGGATTAAAAAACAGGAACTCTACTACTACACCACAATTCCAATCTTGTAACAGGAGTGCGAAATGGTTAAAATCAACAAGCAGACAAACGTGTTTTCTAAAAAAACAAAAAAAGCACTATAACTGACCAAATAGTGGCTGTGAGTACAGCAAGCGCACACGCGCGTCTGTCAAAACATGGTGCTTGCTCTGCAGCTCTGATGTCCAGGACCAGAGATGTCAACAGCTGCCACACCCTGTCCATTCAGCGCATAGACCAAGGTGTCAGTCTGATCAGATTGAGAGGTGCCTCACCTGCGTGCACGGGGAGGGGGGGCAAACCACATGCATGCATGTGTTGGGGAGAGCGGGGGGAGCACGCAACACATGTCGTGGGGGGGAGCCGACGGCACACCACATCTCATCAACTCCACAGTCGTGTGGAACTTAGACAAATTTCACAGCAGCATGACAATGGTCATCTGCAGTCTGCTGTTGTGCCAAGAGTGAGAATGGCCACACATTTTCTAAGTGCCATGTGAGCGGTGTTAGATATTCGTGCGTGTCAGTTGGAATGTGGCTGACACCTGCCACGAGAGGGTGCGATGTGTTCGGACAGCGCACACTGTCAGTCAGCCGCTGGTGTGCGCAAATAGTTGTAGCAACAGGTGTACAAGGCATTAGAGTCAGGGATGAGTTCACATGGTTTGCACACAATTCCTGCGTCATGCGCACTAAATGTGAAGGGGCCCTAAAGAAAGCTGGCTGTAAAATTGGTGATTCATATGAACAGTAGCCATTATATTCAGTACATCAAAACTTATGACCCTTAAAATGTGCGTGATTGTGCATAAAAATAGCTGCAATTCCTTAACGGTCAATTTGACATTTTGTTAAATCTCATTACTTTAAAAATGAATGTTGATACTTTAGTCACATCTTCATTGTTTTATTTCAATTCTGGCGAGTTACTGTCCAGCCTTGACTTGATAAATGTTCAACAGGAATATGTTTGTCTGTTCTTTACTTACTGCTTCTCTGTCTGACTGTAAAAGTTGCTTGTCAGGTCTAACATAAATGGACTTTTGATGAAACAACTTTTTCACAAGTCTTCCAGTCAGGGTCTGTTTAGAGTTGAGAGATGGTTCAACTAATTTGTTGTGGCATGGCAACAGAATTTGTAACCTGTAGGATAAAGCACATATACATATTTTAGAAACCTGATGATAAAATAAGTGTATTTTTAGTGTAACTTCAAATGCTTACCTACACCCTTCCACAATAGGTAAGAAGGCCTCAGTAACCACCTGCATTACTTTTGTGGAGTCCCACTCGCAACTAAATTCCACAGCAGACTTCACATGTCCATTTTCAAACAGCCAAACTTTCATGTCACGCCTTGGAACCTCAGTTGATGTATGTTCTGGTAGAAGGACTACCTGTTTTGTAAATGATTGTGACACAGAATGGTAACTGTTTGAAACTCCCTGAAACCTTTGAAGAGAAGAAATAAAACAAAAATGAAAAAAAAAAAAAAAAAAAATCCAGTTTTGTAAACTGATTGTTTTCATTTTGTGATGTAATTCCTGCCACTGACAGAGGAAGGAACTGACTGTGTGTTGTCATCCCTGTGTGTCTGTCCCGCTGTCTGCAGACACTGCAACTCAAAAGGAGCTATGTGGATTATGACTGAGGTTAGTGATGGTCCCTGGTTTAAAGATTATCTTACTCTGCTGCTCAGAATCTTTTAATCATTCATTAATTTATTTTCTGCCAGATATCCAGGTAAGTGGTCAAGGTGGCTTTAGACCAAGCAGCCCACCCACACTTCCTTATACTCTATAAAGTCCCAACTTTGTCAGGGATCCTGAGGCATTCCCAATTGAGGTGGGACATAGAATCTCTCCAGCATGTCCTGGGTCTTCACCAGTACCTCCTCCCAGTTGGACATGCCTGGAAGACCTCCCAAGGGAGACGACCAGGTCGTATGGCTCACAATCTTCCTTAATTAATTAATTTATTTATTAATTTTAATTTCTTTAAGTTTCCTTTATATAGTCTCACCTTATCTCATTGCAAAATTTAGATGCGAATACAATTTAAGGCAACTCATATTGGAATCAGTTTGTGATGCACACCGAAAGCTGTCAGTTACTAGTTTAACTCACCTGCCATTATAGTGAAAAGTACCACTGTGTAATTAGTGCTCTTTAAAAGAAAAAAAAACAAAAAAACTATCAAGCCATGCATCTGGATATTGATCATTTTAGTCATTTTTATGATGGTCCTCTAAACATGGTATAGTTAATAATTCAGTTAATAAATAATTTTTAACAACTTACCATTGAATTTGATTTAACTTCACATATTAAAACCCCCAAAGAACGTCAACCACTATGGTGATATTTGGTGAGAATGATTATCACATTATAAACTTTTGTATGATTCATGAGAAAGAATCAGAGGCGTTGGAAGTGACTGAGCCTTGTCCCCTGCAGGCGTTACGCCACGTTGAAGGTAGAATAGTCTAACAAACCATGTTACCATTAAGAAGTTATAGTTTGAAATGTATTACTTACATTTCCAGCGTTGCTCTAAAAGGAACGAACACAGTGACAGGAACACAAAAATTCGCTTAGTCACACAGCTCACTTCACTGCGACCACCTTAAATAATCCGGTCAGAAAATAAAGAGCGAGCTTTAAATTTAACTCATTTGAAGTGCGACAATATTAGTTATAAAAAGATCATATTACATTGTGAATAAATATTTAAAATATTGTGGGTACAACTGAGCTACATATAAACAATTTAATGACCCTCAAGTCGCACATGTTTTACAACTGTCTAACAAATAATGCATTCTATGTTCTTACCTCTTCTGTCTTGGTCCACGTCGTGTGACAGGACGAAGGTTGTAGACAGGAGCTCCCACGGAAGGCGGCTGAAGCGTGCTCATTTCACTGACATTAGTACCAACAAAACTTTGAGAAGCAGGAACAGCCGGACACACATGGCTAACACCACGGCTAACAGGCCTTCCACGACGAAAGAGAGAATAAACTTCTTCATCCGTAGAATGACATTCCGTTTGGTTACCTCTGTTAGTTTGGGCAGCACATGCACTTGCTAAGGCGTTAATTATTTCCTCATTATTTAAGATTGCTGCCACGAAGTTTTTTGCTGACTCACTCATTTTGCTGCCGTGCCGTTCAGTCACCTGAGTTGACTGAGCATTACCGACTGCAAACAACAGGTGGCAGGAGTGGGTTGAAAGTCGGCTCCAAATTCTTAAGTTTCATTCAATATATTCAAGTTTTCACTCAATATATTCAGGTTTTCATTCAATATTCTCAAGTTCCATTCAATATAGGCAGATTTTCATTCAATATATTCAGGTTTTCATTCAATATTCTCAAATTTCATTCAATATATTCAGGTTTTCATTCAATATATTCAGGTTTTCATTCAATATATTCAGGTTTTCATTCAATATTCTCAAGTTTCATTCAATATATTCAAGTTTTCATTCAATATATTCAGGTTTTCATTCAATATATTCAGGTTTTCATTTGATATTCTCAAATTTCATTCAATATATTTAGGTTTTCATTCGATATTCTCAGGTTTCTTTCAATATATTCAGGTTTTCATTCAATATATTTAGGTTTTGATTCAATATTCTCAAATTTCATTCAATATTCTCAAGCTTCACTCAGTATATTCTGATTTTCATTCAATATATTCAGATTTTCATTCAATATATTCAGGTTTTCATTCAATATTCTCAAGTTTCATTCAATATATTCAGATTTCCATTCAATATATTCGGGTTTTCATTCAATATATTCAGGTTTTCATTCAATATTCTCAAGTTTCATTCAATATATTTTGATTTTCATTCAATATATTCTGATTTTTATAATAGAATAGAAAAAAACTTTATTGTCCCCAAAGGGAAATTTGTCCTGGGCACAGTGCTAAAATGTTGCTTAAAAACAATACAAAAAAACCAAAAACAAAAAACAATAAAAACAATAAAAACAGATACTAACAACACACATTCAACCACAGAGTTGGTAAAGTGCAGGTTAAGTACTATGCAGAAAATCTGATGTACATGAAGATCTAGTGTTCAGCAGTTTAATAGAAAATGGGACAAAGGACAGCTTAAATCTGTTAGTCCAACACTGTGGCACCCTCAGTCTCCGTCCTGAAGGCAGCAGGACATATTCACTGTAAAGAGGATGCTCTGGGTCCTTTGAAATGATTTTCCCTCTTCTTACCACTGCCTCTTCATATAAGGCTTGAATAGACAGGTAATCTTTTAGCCCTACTACTTTCATGGCTGTTTTATGGATGTGAGCAAGCTTGTTTTTCAGCTGGACAGACAAGGTACCAAACCACGCTGTAATCCCATAACTGTAATCCTCTGTAAAAAACAAGCAAGATGTTAATTCCCTCTCCATACAGCCTCAACCTCCTTAAAAAATACAGCCTCTGCTGCAACCGTGAGCAGAGACAGTCAATGTGAGCTTTCCAGGAGAGAGCACTGTCCATGTGGACCCCAAGATATCTGTAGGAGTCCACTTGCTGGATGATCACATTATCTATGTGGACAGGTTCATGCTCACATACATGCTGAGGGTCAAAAACAATTTCTTGTGTTTTTGTTGGATTAATCACAAGAAAGTTCCTTTCACACTTGTAGTTCCTAGGGTTTGTAAGAGTAGAATGGGAGGCAGAGCCTTCAGCTTTCAGGCTCCTCTCCTGTGGAACCAGCTCCCAATTCGGATCAGGGAGACAGACACCCTCTCTACTTTTAAGATTAGGCTTAAAACTTTCCTTTTTGCTAAAGCTTATAGTTAGGGCTGGATCGGGTGACCCTGAACCATCCCTTAGTTATGCTGCTATAGACTTAGACTGCTGGGGGGTTCCCATGATGCACTGAGTGTTTCTGTTGTGTGGGCCGCTGAAGAGGAGGTACTGCTGGCCCACCACCACCAGAGGGCGCCCTGCCTGGAGTGCGGGCTCCAGGCACCAGAGGGCGCTACCGCATCATGGGAGTAATCTGGGTGACAGCTGTCACCCATCACCAAACACAGCTGTTTCTACTCAGCACCGAGGTATATCAGGAGGACGGCGTCTCCACCTCAGTGCCGAGATATCGCCTAAGACCAAGGTAACATTCTCTGCAGCATATTCTGTGATTGACAAACTTGTTAAACCTTTCAGGACTGGTGACTACTGAGACCCTCCTTCTTTGGATAAGTACTCACCTTCCTGCTGAACTTTGCCAAGAGGTGGAGGCGGCTTCTCCCCTCTCTGTACTGGGTGCGTTCATCCACTCCTGTGTGTTCTTGCTCTCTCCTGCCAGCAGTACCGGATCCGACGAGCGGAGGCAGTGGCCACCTGGGAATTCGGGACTTGGCGGTTCCAGTATTTCCAGGGTTCGGTGGCAGAGGAGATCTGGGTGGTTCCGGTTCGACTGAGACGGACGTCTCCTATCTTCGAGCCTGCCCACACGACACCAGCGGATTCGACCCTAAACATTGTGTTTGTTATACTACTCGTGCTTGTTTCAGTAGTAAATCTTGTTTTTTACTTCCTCCATTGTCCATTCATTGCGCCCCCTGTTGTGGGTCCGTGTTCCTACACTTTCACAACAGGATATCTCGGCCAGCGTCATGGATCCCGAGGGGCGTCAACCGGCTGTTGAACGGCCAATGGAAGACCAAGGCGCGGCGGAGGCTTCGGGAGGGGTAATCGGTGAGTTGCAGCGGATCCTCACCGCCTTCACCTCTCGGATCGATTTAATGACCGAGCAGTACGTTCTCCTAAACCGCAGGGTGGAGGCTCTCGCCGCACAAGTGGAGGCGCGCCCTTCGGGCGCCGCTGCGGCTCTCCCTCCCGAGGACCCTGCGCGTGAAAGTGACGTTCCACTGGTCGTTCAACGGTCCCTTCCTCCGTCCCCAGAAGCATACATAAGCCCTCCAGAGCCGTACGGAGGCTGTGTGGAGACGTGCGCGGACTTTCTTATGCAGTGTTCGCTCGTCTTCGCACAGCGTCCCGTGATGTACGCGACTGATGCTAGCAAAGTAGCTTATGTAATAAATCTGCTTCGCGGGGAGGCACGCGCTTGGGCTACAGCGCTCTGGGAGCAGCACTCGCGGCTCCTTCATACATACGATGGGTTTGTACGGGAGCTCAGAACAGTGTTCGACCATCCCAACAGAGGAGAGTCCGCTTCAACCGCACTACTGTCAATAAGACAGGGGCGTCGGAGCGCAGCTGCCTATGCAGTCGCCTTCCGCATCGCGGCGGCGAGATCCGGCTGGAATAGCACTGCCCTCCGCGCTGCCTTTGTAAACGGACTGTCACTGGTCCTAAAAGAGCACCTGGTGGCTAAGGACGAACCGCGGGATTTAGATGGGCTCATCGATCTAGTCATACGACTCGACAACCGGTTAGAAGAACGCCGCCGGGAACGAGGCGAAGGGCGTGGCCAGGCACGCGTCGTCCCTCTCCCTTCCGGGTCCGATCGAGCTCCGCCCTCCCCACGCTCCTCTGTTCCTGCGCTCCGTGGGGTCACAGCTCCCCCTACTGATGAAGCTAGGGACACGAGTAGGGCAACATTTAGGGCACCAGATGCACAGAGGAGATGGACCCACGGAGCGTGTCTTGTTTGTGGTTCAATAGAGCACCATGTGAGAGACTGCCCCGAGCGGTCAAACGCCAAACGCCCGCCCCTAGAGACTGGGCCAGGGGTGGGTCAAAACATTCACGTGGGACACACCCACATTGCTACACGACTCCCAGTCACGATCCTGTTTGAGGATTCAACCCTGAAGGCCCCAGCACTGGTGGACACGGGCTCTGAGGGGAATCTGCTTGACAGTAGATGGGCCAGGGAGATAGGGCTCCCTCTGGTGGCTCTTACCTCGCCTGTGCAGGTTCGGGCGCTAGATGGCTCCCTACTCCCACCAATCACGCATAAGACACCCCCAGTAACTCTGGTGGTGTCAGGTAACCACCGGGAGGTGATCGAGTTCTTTGTGACTCAGGCCACCTCCCGTGTGGTTTTGGGTTTTCCCTGGATGCTAAAGCACAATCCCCGGATCGATTGGCCGTCCGGGGTAGTGGTTCAGTGGAGCGAAACCTGCCATCGGGAGTGTCTAGGTTCCTCGGTTCCTCCCGGCTCCCAAGCTAAGGAGGAGGTCCGAGTCCCGCCCAATCTGAAGGCGGTGCCGGCGGAGTACCATGACCTCGCTGACGTGTTCAGCAAGGATCTGGCTCTCACGCTTCCTCCCCACCGCCCGTATGATTGTGCCATTGATTTGGTTCCAGGCAGTGAGTTCCCGTCCAGTAGGCTGTACAACCTCTCACGGCCGGAACGCGAATCAATGGAGACCTACATCCGGGACTCATTAGCTGCCGGATTGATCCGGAATTCCACCTCACCGATGGGCGCAGGTTTCTTTTTTGTGGGTAAAAAAGATGGCGGGCTTCGTCCATGCATTGATTACAGGGGGTTGAACGAGATCACGGTTCGCAACCGATACCCATTGCCCTTGTTGGATTCAGTGTTCACTCCCTTGCATGGAGCCAAAATCTTCACCAAGCTGGATCTTAGAAATGCGTATCATTTGGTTCGGATTCGGAAGGGAGACGAATGGAAGACGGCATTTAACACCCCCTTAGGTCATTTTGAGTACCTGGTCATGCCGTTCGGTCTCACTAATGCTCCCGCGACTTTTCAAGCGTTGGTAAACGATGTCTTGCGGGACTTCCTGCACCGGTTCGTCTTCGTATATCTAGACGATATACTCATCTTTTCCCCGGATCCTGAGACTCATGTCCGGCATGTCCGTCAGGTTCTGCAGCGGTTGTTGGAGAACCGTCTGTTTGTGAAGGGCGAGAAGTGTGAGTTCCACCGCACTTCTTTGTCCTTCCTGGGGTTTATCATCTCCTCCAACTCCGTCGCCCCGGACCCGGCCAAGGTTGCGGCGGTGAGAGATTGGCCCCAACCAACAAGCCGTAGGAAGCTGCAACAGTTCCTCGGTTTTGCTAATTTCTATAGGAGGTTCATTAAAGGCTACAGTCAGGTAGTTAGCCCCCTGACAGCCCTGACCTCTCCCAAAGTTCCCTTCACCTGGTCGGACCGGTGCGAGGCCGCGTTCAAGGAGTTGAAACGGCGCTTCTCGTCTGCACCAGTTCTGGTGCAGCCCGATCCTAGCCGCCAGTTAGTGGTTGAAGTGGACGCCTCGGACTCAGGGATAGGAGCGGTGCTCTCCCAGAGCGGGAAGACCGATAAGGTCCTTCACCCGTGTGCCTATTTTTCTCGCAGGTTGACCCCCGCTGAACGGAATTATGACGTCGGCAATCGGGAACTGCTTGCTGTGAAAGAGGCCCTCGAAGAGTGGAGACATCTGTTGGAGGGAACAGCCGTGCCATTCACGGTTTTCACTGACCATCGGAACCTGGAGTACATCAGAACCGCCAAGCGTCTGAACCCCAGGCAAGCCCGCTGGTCACTGTTCTTTGGCCGTTTTGACTTCCGGATTACCTACCGCCCCGGGACCAAGAATCAGAGATCGGATGCATTGTCCCGGGTGCACGAAGATGAGGTCAAAACGGAACCGTCGGATCCCCCGGATCCCATCATCCCGGAGTCCGCTATCGTGGCCGCCCTCACCTGGGACGTGGAGAAGACCGTCCGGGAGGCCCTGACCCGTGTCCCGGACCCCGGAAACGGACCAAAAAACAGACTGTACGTCCCACCAGAAGCTAGGGCCGCAGTCCTGGACTTCTGTCACGGTTCTAAGCTCTCCTGTCACCCAGGGGTGCGAAGGACCGTGGCAGTCGTCCGGCAACGCTTCTGGTGGGCATCCCTGGAGACCGACGTCCGGGACTACGTCCAGGCCTGTACCACCTGCGCCAGGGGCAAGGCCGATCATAGAAAGACCTCAGGGCAACTACAGCCATTGCCTGTGCCTCATCGCCCCTGGTCCCACATCGGCCTGGATTTCGTCACGGGTCTCCCGCCGTCCCAGGGAAACACTGTCATCTTCACGATAGTGGACCGTTTCTCCAAGGCGGCCCACTTCGTGGCCCTCCCGAAGCTCCCTACGGCCCAGGAGACAGCGGACCTCCTGGTCCACCACGTCGTCCGTCTGCATGGCATACCATCAGACATCGTCTCCGATCGCGGTCCCCAGTTCACCTTGCATGTCTGGAGGAGCTTCTGCCGGGAACTGGGGGCCACGGTCAGCCTCTCGTCTGGGTACCATCCCCAGACCAACGGGCAGGCAGAGCGGGCGAATCAAGAACTGGAGCAGACACTTCGCTGTGTGACAGCCGCGCACCCGACGGCCTGGAGTACCCACCTGGCCTGGATCGAGTACGCCCACAACAGTCAAGTGTCATCAGCCACCGGCCTCTCCCCATTTGAGGTGTGCTTGGGGTATCAGCCCCCCTTGTTTCCGGTGGTTGAGGGAGAGGTCGGTGTGCCCTCGGTCCAGGCCCACCTACGGAAGTGCCGTCGGGTGTGGCGGGCCGCCCGCTCTGCCTTGTTGCAGGCCCGGACGAGGGCGAAGAAACATGCAGACCGGCGACGAGCCCCGGCCCCCAAGTATCGTCCTGGGCAGGAGGTCTGGTTGTCCACCAAGGACATTCCCCTACAGGTTGACTCACCTAAACTGCAAGAAGGATACATCGGACCGTATAAAATCCTCAAGGTCATCAACCCCGCCGCAGTGAGGCTCCAGCTTCCGGCCTCACTGCGGATCCATCCAGTTTTCCATGTTTCCCGGATCAAGCCTCTTCACACCTCACCCCTCTGCACCCCGGGTCCGGCACCGCCTCCTGCCCGGATCATCGACGGAGCACCGGCTTGGACTGTCCGCCGGCTCCTTGACGTCCGTCGGATGGGCTGGGGTTTTCAGTATCTGGTGGACTGGGAGGGGTACGGCCCCGAGGAGCGCTCCTGGGTGAAGAAGGGCTTCATCCTGGACCCGGCCCTCCTGGCCGACTTCTACCGACGCCATCCGGACAAGCCCGGTCGTGCGCCAGGAGGCGCCCGTTGAGGGGGGGGTCCTGTTGTGTGGGCCGCTGAAGAGGAGGTACTGCTGGCCCACCACCACCAGAGGGCGCCCTGCCTGGAGTGCGGGTTCCAGGCACCAGAGGGCGCTACCGCATCATGGGAGTAATCTGGGTGACAGCTGTCACCCATCACCAAACACAGCTGTTTCTACTCAGCACCGAGGTATATCAGGAGGACGGCGTCTCCACCTCAGTGCCGAGATATCGCCTAAGACCAAGGTAACATTCTCTGCAGCATATTCTGTGATTGACAAACTTGTTAAACCTTTCAGGACTGGTGACTACTGAGACCCTCCTTCTTTGGATAAGTACTCACCTTCCTGCTGAACTTTGCCAAGAGGTGGAGGCGGCTTCTCCCCTCTCTGTACTGGGTGCGTTCATCCACTCCTGTGTGTTCTTGCTCTCTCCTGCCAGCAGTACCGGATCCGACGAGCGGAGGCAGTGGCCACCTGGGAATTCGGGACTTGGCGGTTCCAGTATTTCCAGGGTTCGGTGGCAGAGGAGATCTGGGTGGTTCCGGTTCGACTGAGACGGACGTCTCCTATCTTCGAGCCTGCCCACACGACACCAGCGGATTCGACCCTAAACATTGTGTTTGTTATACTACTCGTGCTTGTTTCAGTAGTAAATCTTGTTTTTTACTTCCTCCATTGTCCATTCATTGCGCCCCCTGTTGTGGGTCCGTGTTCCTACACTTTCACAACAGTTTCTTTCTCTTTTTGCTCTGTATGCACCACTCTGCATTAGTGATTGATCTCTGCTCTCTTCCACAGCATGTCTTTTTCCTGGTTCTCTCCCTCAGCTCCAACCAGTCCCAGCAGAAGACTGCCCCTCCCTGAGCCTGGTTCTGCTGGAGGTTTCTTCCTGTTAAAAGGGAGTTTTTCCTTCCCACTGTTGCCAAGTGCTTGCTCACAGCGGGTTGTTTTGACCATTGGGGTTTTTACATAATTATTGTATGGCTTTGCCTTACAATATAAAGCGCCTTGGGGCAACTGTTTGTTGTGATTTGGCGCTATATAAATAAAATTGATTGATTGATTGACACCATTTTGTAAAACTGTCAATTTCATTGTGATATAAGGATGTGTCCGTATTCTTAGATAAAAGACTCACAATGGCAGTGTCATCTGCATATTTCAAAATGCTATTATTTTGATGTGTGCTTTTACAATCATTTGTATAAATGGTGAAAAGCACTGGCGATGACACTACCTTGTGGAACCCCGGTGTTACTGTGTCTGACGTCTGATAATGTCCCATTGATCTTAACATGTTGAGTTCTGTTATTTAAAAAAGCATAAATCCATTTTATTAAAAAAGCACTGACTCCCATTGCAGACAGTTTCTCTAAAAGCAGATGTGTTTGTACAGTATTAAAAGCAGAACTAAAATCGACAAATAGAATGCGTGCATAGGCCTTGGTATCTTCCAGATGTTGAGACACAAGATGGACAATGTGTTGGGGAAGTGTCGGTACACAGACCCACAACAGGGGGCGCAAAGGAACGGACAATGGAGTAGGTCAAATAACAACACTTTACTGTTGTGAATGTGCACAACAAATACAACAGATTACAACAATAGATCAGAATCAATTCACAAAGGTGTCGTGTGGGCAGGCTCGAAGATAGGAGACACCTGTCCAAAGCAGAACCGGAACCACACGATTTCCTCCGCCACCAGACCCCGGGAATACTGGAGCCGCCAAGTCCCGAACTCCCAGGTGGCCACTGCCTCCGCGTGTCGGACCTGGTACTGCTGGCGAGGAACAAAAACACAATTAAAGGTGGGCGCGTTTGCACCCAGTAATCCGCACGGCAGGAAAGCTACCTCCACCTCTCGTTGGAAAAAAGGTCTGTTATCACTCACAAAAATCACAAAAGGTTACTGTCAAGCAGTCAGCTGAGAATATTACCTTCCAGGTAGAACGATATCTCGGCAAAGAGGTGGAGACGTCGTCCTGCTGATGTACCCCTGCTGATTGGTAACAGCTGTTGCAGGTGATGCGTGACAGCTGTCACCCTAGCTGCTCCTGTGAGGCGGCTGCGCCCTCTGGTGCCTGGAGCCCGCACTCCAGGCAGGGCGCCCTCTGGTGGTGGGCCAGCAGTACCTCCTCTTCTGGCGGCCCACACAACAGGACCCCCCCCTCAACGGGCGCCTCCTGGCGCCCGACCAGGCTTGTCCGGGTGGCGGCGGTAGAAATCGGCCAGGAGGGCCGGGTCCAGGATGAAGCTCCTCTTCACCCACGAGTGTTCTTCGGGGCCATACCCCTCCCAGTCCACCAAATACTGGAAGCCCCAGCCCATCCTACGGACATCCAAAAGCCGGCGTACAGTCCAAGCCGGCTCGCCATCGATGATCCGGGCAGGAGGCGGCGCCGGACCCGGAGTACAGAGGGGTGAGGAGTGATGAGGTTTAATCCGGGACACATGAAACACAGGATGGATCCGCAGTGAGGCCGGCAGCCGAAGCCTCACTGCGGCTGGACTGATGACCTTCAGGATCTTGAATGGGCCGATGTAACGGTCCTGTAACTTGGGGGAGTCCACTTGGAGGGGGATGTCCTTTGTGGATAACCACACCTCCTGCCCAGGCCGATATGCAGGGGCCGGGGTCCGCCGACGGTCTGCATGGGCTTTTGCCCTCGTCCGGGCCTTTAGCAAAGCAGAACGGGCGGCACGCCACACCCGACGGCACTTCCGCAGGTGGGCCTGGACCGAGGGCACACCGACCTCTCCCTCAACCACCGGAAACAACGGGGGCTGATACCCCAGACATACCTCAAAAGGGAAGAGGCCGGTGGCTGAAGACACCTGGCTGTTATGGGCATACTCGATCCAGGCCAAATGGGTACTCCAGGCCGCCGGGTGTGCGGCAGTCACGCAGCGCAAGGCCTGCTCCACCTCCTGGTTTACCCGTTCTGCTTGCCCGTTGGTCTGAGGGTGGTACCCGGACGAGAGACTCACCATGGCCCCCAGTTCCCGGCAGAAGCTCCTCCAGACTTGCGAGGAGAACTGGGGACTGCGATCGGAGACGATGTCTGTTGGAATCCCATGCAGCCGGACGACGTGGTGGACCAGGAGGTCAGCTGTCTCCTGGGCTGTTGGGAGCTTCGGGAGGGCCATGAAGTGGGCCGCCTTGGAGAATCGGTCCACTATCGTGAGGATGGTGGTGTTACCCTGGGACGGCGGGAGGCCCGTGACAAAATCCAGGCCGATGTGGGACCAGGGGCGATGAGGCACGGGCAGCGGCTGGAGTAAACCTGATGCCCGGCGATGGTCAGCCTTGCCCCTGGCGCAGGTGGTGCAGGCCAGGATATAATCCCGGATGTTGGCCTCTAGGGACGCCCACCAGAAGCGCTGCCGGACAACTGCCACGGTTCTTCGCACCCCTGGATGACAGGAGAGCTTGGAGCCGTGACAGAAGTCCAGGACTGCAGCCCTAGCTTCCCGGACGGTTCTCTCTACATCCCAGGTGAGGGTGGCCACGATAGTGGACTCCGGGATGATGGGTTCCGGTGGATCCGACAACTCCGCTTTGACTTCATCTTCATGTACCCGGGACAAGGCATCCGATCTCTGGTTCTTGGTCCCGGGACGGTAGGTGATCCGGAAGTCAAAACGGCCGAAGAACAGTGACCAGCGGGCTGGCCTGGGGTTCAGCCGCTTGGCGGTCCTGATATA